>NW_025065180.1:0-4502 GCF_019207285.1 Ogataea haglerorum
ATCGCGCCCAGGATCGAACTGGGGACCCTCTGCGTGTTAAGCAGATGCCATAACCAACTAGACCACGCAACCAATTGCCAACTTTTCGTCGGTCTGACGTATATAATCGAGACGCTGCCAAACTCAGCTGAGATCACTACAGCACAACGGGGGATGACCCGCTCCGGAACATAGGCTGCAGAAATTACCTCATTCCGTGTCGGACAAAAACCGTCTCCAAAGAAGCCTTTTTCCCGCTGTGACTAAACTCGACTATTATCTCCATTATTTAATTCCACACACTATTAATTCCGGCTTTAATTCAGTAAACTCTCAATACTCGTTCGTTTTTCGTCGCTCTTCAATAGCATCAGCACTTTCGACGCACTTATCTCTCCCATCTCGTCCCCGCTCCTTGCCATATCCACCTTCTCGTCCACGATTGCCGGCAGCGGTAGCTTGAATTTAGCGTTTGACAAGGCCTGGCTACGTTCTGACGTCGAGGCCGACGAAAACTGACGAACGGACGTCGGCAGTCGGGCGCCGCGGCCGATTTCAGGAGTAACAAGAGGGCTCGGAAGCTCTGTGGGTAGCTGGTCCGATAAATTCCTCATGTCTGGCAGATCCGCCGGAGCCTCGCTATCGTCGCTGTCCTGGCTAAGCAGGCTTTCTATCTCCCTTGAGACCACGTCGAGGTCCTCGAACGGCATCTCGCCGTTGTTCTTCCACACCCGCATAAACGCGTCCTCGAAGCTGAAGTCGTTGTCTATTTTTCTATAAGATTGCAGGTCGAGGTCGAAGTCCACGAATTTGAGATTGTCGTTTTTCGCGAGCCATTTCTGGAAGTACGAGCGCGTGCCTGCCGGCGTGAGCATCTGCAGCTTCAGCAGCTTGATCACGAGATGCAGATACTTGATGTATTCGACCGTGCTCTGCAGAATCGTCAGCTTGTGCATCATGTTGGAGTTGTCGAAGTTGCTCTCGTTGAGACCGCTCAGGATGTTGAGCCGGCACGCCGGCACCAGGAACTTGAGGGCCTCGAACTCCCTGTTCATCTTGATGCGCCGCTTCTTCTCGATTATCGAGTGCTGGTTCTTCAGCTCCTTTTTCTTGCGCTCGATGTCCTCTTTGCTCGTCACCGAGGACTTGCGCCGTTTCTTGCTGTTGCCCAGCGCCGGGCTGGTCGGCACGGGCGGCGGGACCTCGACGGCATGCGTCATAGGCGAGATAGACGGCGACTGGCGAATCAGCCGGTTCTTGTACTCCTCGTTCGAAACAAACGACGACGTCAGGTAGCTGGAGTTGCTCGAGCTGCTCATTCTCGGAGACGTGCTGGCAGATCCTGCGGGAGAGATGTTGCACGAGGAGCTGCTTCTTTGCATCTGGACAAACGTCGGCTTGAATATCGGCGGTGGGGGCAGGATGCCTGTTCCGGCGGTCGAGGTGCTGGCGTCAGTGCTGCGGCCAGAACTGTTGGCGTCCATATCGATGAAACGAGCTGAGGAAGAATATTTGTGATGGAGGCAAATTAATTAGCGATGTATGCATGGACCTGAAGGCCAGACGTGGTGGTTGGCAATTTTACAGGGCAAGCAGCGCAGAAAACGCAGCAGGCCGCGGAACGAGCTAGCGCACTACGAGGGAGCGGCGGGGAGACGGCCGTGTGCACGGGGGCCCCCCTGGGCGAGCGACCTCTCAGCGCGGACGGTCTTGTGACCACCCACCCCACGTGTTGAGCCGCACGAGTGGAAATTTATGGCACCGTGCGGCGCAGAAAAATCGAGGCACGTGCGTGGATGCGTCGATCGTCGATTCACGTATCTACCATTTATCTTCTCACAGTCTGCTTTTCAGTGCCCGCTCCTGCACCAGACGGACAACCCGGTTGGCCAGCCCGTACGAGTTCTGGTAGCCCGAGTGGGCCGAGCCGTAGTTGTGGATCCGCCAGCCGTCTCTGGACACGTTGACTCCGCCCTGCCTGCCCGGACGGATACCGACAAACTGGCGCACCTCGACCAGCTGCTCTGGATTCTTCATGAAGCCCGGGTCCACAAGTTCCGGCGCATACCGCAGAGCCCGCTTTCTTATTCTCTCAGTCAATCCCGCATCGACGTCGGGCGAGTCGTCGTGGTACAGATACGTCCCCGTCAGCAGCGTCCCGTAACCGGCCCGCGGAACCACGTAGAGCGATTCCGAAGCATGCGCCGCATCCATCGCCTCGACTATGATCAGCTTGCGCGCCACGTTCTCCACCAGCAGCGTCTGGCCCTTGACAGGGAGCCGGTTCTCCTTATCCGCGCTGTTGAGGTCAAACCCGTGGATCCCCGCGCAATTGACGACCAGATCGGCCTCCACAAAGTCGTCCCCGTCCAGAAACAGCGTCTTGGCCTCCTCCATACTGCCCACCGTGCGCCTGACATAGTTAACGCCGCTCTGGGCGCACCGATACAGCAAATAGTGCAGATACTGCACCGGATTGATGGTGAATCCCGTATATCTGAACGCAAAAACAATGTCGTCGCCGGCCGCGCCCGCGGGGTACTCCTTGGGGTCGATCACCTCGTAATTTCTCACCACGTCCTTGAACCACGGCCCGTCGTAGCCTGTCTCCGTCATCGACATCCGCGGCACGTACACCTCGGCGACGCGCTCCGCTACGCCCGAGCCGGGCTCCTGGGCAACGCGCAGAAACTCGTAGTACGACGCAATGTCCTGCAGCTGCGCCAGCCAGCCTTTGCTGGCCAGCGAGTCCAGGTGGTAGAAGAACGCCCCCGCGTACGGGCTCGTGTAGAACCGCGCCTCGTCGCCAGGCAGCTCCTTCGCCACTAGGGAAACCAAGTACCCGCGCCGAGAGAGCGTCAGCGCCGTCGTGAGCCCAATCACGCCTGCTCCAATCACAACAATCCGCTCTTTCATCTAGGCTATTTCTTATCTTTTTTTTTTTTCTTGACTAATTCTCGTTCTCCAGTGCGTTTTTTATCACGCCAATCACGGCTGTGCACTGGATCTTATCGCTGCCACCCTTGCTGATGCTGTACTCAATGTCGCCCAGACCCTGCAAAACCGCCATGCGCGTCCTTGGTTTCAGCTCGTACTTGTCCAGCACGCCCACAAAGCCGCTGATCAGGTCCACGAGCGCAAGCCCCTCTGTCTTGCGGATCTTGGTCATCGTGGCGTACGCGTCCGTCCAATCGTTCGTCATGATCGCGTCGAGCACCGTCGTCACAGACTGCGGTCTCGGAGCACCCACACACTCGTACACCATGTCCTGGGTGATCTCCTCGCCGGGTTCGACCGCGGTAGCACACGCCTGCAAAACGTTGAGCGCCCGTCTCATGTCGCCTTCGCTCAGCTCCAGAAGGCTCTGGCGCGCGTCGGACGCAATTTTCAGGCCCTCCGCCTTGATGACGTGGTCCACACGGTCCTGGAGCGCCGAGTCGGCGAGCGGCGAGAACCTGAACCGCGTGCACCGCGAGAGAAGAGCAGGGTTCAGCTTGTGCGAGTAGTTCGCGAGAATGCAGAACCGCGTGTTCCTGGTGTACTTCTCGATGATGCGTCGCAAAGCGTTCTGCGCCGCGTTCGACATCGCGTCGGCCTCGTCCAGAATGATCAGCTTGAACCCGGAGTTGAAAATCTGCCTCGTGCTCGCAAAATTCTTGATCTGGTCGCGCACCACGTCGATGCCTCGGTCATCCGACGCGTTCAGCTCGAGAACCATGTTTCTGTAGTTTTTCCCGTACAGCTCGCGCGCCAATGCGATGATGGTGGACGTTTTGCCTGTGCCGGGAGGCCCGTAGAACAACAGGTGCGGAATCCGCCCTTCCCTCGCAAACTTGCGCACCGTCTGCACAACGTCGTTCTGGCCATACACGTCGTCCAGCTTCGCTGGCCGGTACTTTTCCACCCACGGAAGGCTGTCTGAGCTCATGTTGAACGCGTATTAATTTTTTTTTTCCGGAGCAAAATCACGTAAGCATAGACGTCGCCAGCGTCGGAGTAGCCATGGCAACGCACATGCGCCCGGCGGTTACGGCGGTCAGTGGCATATAAATAGTTCTCTGTCCCTCCCATAAACTTAGCCATGTTTAGTTTGCACCGTTTCGAAGCGCCGGCGAATTAGACGTGGTTCCGCCAGCAGTGGCGTCACTATACTTCAACCTTACACCTGACCGGCCTTTGCTTGATTTATTGGTACCATTGGAACGGTCACGAGATTTTCGGTCATTGCCAAAGCTACGTCCATCACAGCATACGCAGCTTGAAACTCCGACATCATATTTGGTGGCCTCCCTCGCGAGGCCTCTAAAACCCGGCTCTCTCCAGCGAACTTGTGGAGAGTGCCGGTGTATGCCCCCTGGCGAAATACGGCCGGGTTTCCTAATGGGGGGATACGTCGACGCAGCCCATGCTGCGGAGGGGAGATATACAACTTTCTTAGATCTAAGCACTAACTTTAAACGTACCTGCCCCTATATGGGAAGGGAGAGCGCATCCCCCCTATAGAAGGGGAGAAGTATATCCCC
>NW_025065181.1:0-4371 GCF_019207285.1 Ogataea haglerorum
ACTGCCCCAGTAGTCAAATCATACACTGCTTAATCCCTACTGCCCCAGTAGTCAAATCATACATTGTTCAATCCCCTGCCCTATTTATGCCTCCTCCACAAACTCCGCGCTCACCTTGTCGTTGCGAAGACTGCCCCCGATCACGCTCTCCGGGTTCTCCCCAAACACAACCGCAACCTCCTCCAGCGTCTTGCCCGACGTCTCCACAAACGTGAAGATCACAATCACCAGCTCCACAGCAATGATGCAGCAGTACACAATGTAGTACTTCCACGCAATCGCGTCCATCGCAATCGAGTTCACAAACCCGTTGTAGATCTGCCACATCTGCTGGATCAGCAGGCACACGTTGATGCCCTTCGTCCGGATCGTGAACGGCAGGATCTCCGTCAGGTACAGGTACGGCAGCCCGTTCAGCCCAAAGTTGTACGCCAGGTAGTACAGGAAGATCATCGCCAGCACACCCTTGCCCAGCGACTTGTCCTTGAAGTCCCGCTGCTGGTTGATCGCAGACAGCACCGTCCAGATCACGTAGAACAGCAGCATCATCGCCGCAGACGAGATGAACATCGTCCGTCTCCTGAACATGTTCACCATGAACGCGATGATCATCGAGATGCCGAAGTTGTAGATCTGCAGCCCCCCGTTGAACACCAGCTTCTCGCTGGCGCCCGTGATCCCGATCGAGTTCAGCACCTTGTTCAGGTAGTACGACACCAGCCCGTTACCCGACAGCTGCATCATCGTGCCGATCATGAACACCAGCACCATCCTCTTCCGGTTGGCCGGCGTCTTGAACAGGTGCTTGTACGAGTACTCCTGCGCAATCTTCTCGCTCTGGATCGCCGTCTGGATCTCCGCCATCTCGAAGTCCACCAGCGCGCCGCCCACCTCCTCGTTGCCGTCCGCGTGGTACTTCAGCAGGATCGCCCGCGCCTCGTCGATGCGGCCCTTCGAGATCAGCCATCTCGGCGACTCCGGAACAAGCCAGATCGTCGCCAGCTGGATCGCCGGGAACGCCACCTGGCAGATCGACGGGATGCGCCAGCACCACTGGTGCTTCATGTTTCTCGTGCCAAACGACACCCACGCAGACACAATCGACCCCAGGTACCAGCACGAGTTGTAGAACGTGGTCACGACCTGGCGGTGCGACGGGTACGTCAGCTCGGAGATCAGCGGCGGCGACGGAACGATCCCGATGCCGTTGCCCACGCCGATGATGATCCGCGCAAACAGAAACATCGTGTAGTTGGTCGTGCAGCTCTGCACAACGCACCCGATCACCATGATCACGTCGCCCAGCATGATGGCTCTTCTTCGGCCAAGATAGTCCGAGATCTGCGACGCGACGAAAAACGACAGCGTCACCCCAAACACCACGCCGTTCGACAGCGCGCCCAGCACGGCGCCCTCCGGGTTCCCCATGTACTTGTTCCACTCGTCCAGCGTCTGCAGAGAGTTCAGCAGCGAGCCGTCGAAGCCGGTGTTTGTGGACGACAGCGACACGATGAACATCAGGGCGTTCAGCCGGAGCATGAACGGCACCCTCAAGTACGAGTACTTCCCGTAGTCGGGCAGGTACTTGTGTATCTCATTTTCGCCAAGTTGAGCTTTGTCTGACATTGCAACACAGTTTCGGGCGCGCGTGGCATTTATAGTGGACGCTGCATGGCGGGGAAGCGGAGCGTCACCAGATCTGAACGTGGAGATACCCCGATAAAATTCCGAGCTATTGTTCTCCACAGAAATGCAGCTATTGTATCACCCCACAACTATAGTTTGTCCGTTTACGGAACAAGCTTAGTCAGTGCATGCAGCGCGTTTTTGCGGGGTCAGAAATCGCCTACAGAGATACCGATGGGTCCCCCCATAAGAGTCTGCGCACTTTTCTCTCTCCAAAATGACCTCGGAACTCGACGTTGACGAAATTTTACACCGCCTCACTCTCAAAGAGATGGCCACGCTGCTGTCCCTGAGCGACTTCTGGCACACTGCTGAGGTGCCTCGCCTGGGGATCCCCGCCATCCGGCTCAGCGACGGGCCCAATGGGGTCCGGGGCACCAAGTTTTTCCGCGGCGTGCCGGCTGCCTGCCTGACCTCGGGCACCGGTATGGGCGCCACGTTCAACACCGACCTGCTAGTCGAGGCCGGCGAGCTGATGGCGGAGGAGGCGCGGCACAAGGGCGCCCATGTGGTGCTGGGTCCCACGTGCAACATGCAGCGCGGCCCGCTGGGCGGCAGAGGCTTCGAGTCGTTCAGCGAGGACCCTGTGCTTTCCGGCATGGCCGCCGCCAGCGTCATCCAGGGAATCCAAAAGAGCGGCATTGCGGCAACCATCAAGCACTTTGTTTGCAACGACCTCGAAGACGAACGCAGATCGGTCAACTCGATCGTCTCGGAAAGAGCTCTTCGCGAAATATACCTCCTCCCGTTCCAGCTGGCCATCAAACACGCCAACCCCAGATGCCTGATGACAGCCTACAACAAGGTGAACGGCGAGCATGCGTCGCAGTCGAAAGGGCTGCTGACGGATGTGCTGCGGGAGGAATGGGGCTGGGACGGCCTCGTCATGTCCGACTGGTTCGGTGTCTACTCGGTCAAAGCTGCCATCGATGCAGGGCTGGACCTGGAGTGTCCCGGACCGCCTGTCGTCAGAAAGATCGACACCCTGGTCCACGAGGTCTCGTCCAGGGAGGTCGCGATCACCGTGGTGCACGACAGAGTTCGAAGGGTGCTGGAGCTGGTGAAGCACGCTCTCAAGAGCGGCGTGCCTGTCGACGGCAAGGAGGACGCAGAAAACAACACCGCGGAAACCGCGGCGTTTGCGAGACGGCTGGCGTCGGAGGCGGTGGTTCTGCTGAAGAACGAGGGCAAGCTGCTGCCCCTAAAGCCCGCTGCGAAGGTCGCGGTCGTCGGTCCCAACGCCAAGTTCGCCAGGATTTTTGGCGGCGGCTCCGCGTCCATGACCCCGTACTACGCCGTCGACATCTACTCGGGGGTGCAGTCCAAAGTCGACTATGCGGTGCCGTATGCTCTTGGCTGCTCGATCGAGAAGAACCTGCTCGATCTGGGCAAGCTCTCGGTGTACGACGGCAAGCAGGGCGTCCGCTGCAGAATCTACAAAGAGCCCGCAGACTGCCCACAGCGCACTCTCATCGACGAGTTCCACTTGGACTCGACGAAGCTCTCTCTGTTCGACTACAAGAACGCACAGCTGGAGGGCAATCTCTTCTTCATGGACTTCGAGGGCGAGCTGCACGCGGAAGAAGCGTGCGAGTACGAGTTCGGCGTCTGCTGTCTGGGCACGACGCTGCTGTTCTTGAACGACGAGCTGTTCATCGACGACAAAACTCACCAAAAGCTGAGGAAGGGCGGGATGGGCGTGTGCACCGTGGGCGACGTCAGGGCCAGGCACCTGGAGAAAGGCGAGGTGGTGAGGTTCAGAATCGAGTTTGGCTCGGCGCCCACCCTGCGCGCCGGAGACGCCGACGCGGATGGGGGCGGGTTCATGCATGTCACGGCCATGAAGAAGGAGCGCGAAGACGACCTCATTGCTCGGGCCCGCGAGGTTGCCGCGGCCGCAGACTGCGTCGTGCTGTGCCTCGGCACGTCGCCCGACTGGGAGAGCGAGGGTTTCGACAGAACCACGATGGACCTGCCCGGCGCTCAGGACAGACTGGTCGAGGAGGTGCTGTCCGTTAACAGGAACGTGATCGTAGTCAACCTATCCGGCACGCCTGTTGCCATGCCGTGGATAGACCAGGTGCCGGCCGTGGTGCAGGGCTGGTTCAACGGGATGGAGAGCGGCAATGCTATAGCCGATGTGCTATTTGGAGACGTCAACCCTTCCGGAAAACTGAGCTTGTCGTTCCCACGCCGACTCGAGGACAACCCGGCCTTTCTCACCTTCAGATCCAACAAGGGAGAAGTCGTGTACGGTGAAGACGTCTTTGTCGGCTACAGGTACTACGACAAGGTGGGGCGGCCTCCTCTCTTCGCCTTTGGACACGGGCTGTCATACACTTCGTTCGGCCTCCAGAACCTGGCCGTCTCCATTACCCAAACCACCTTGGTTGCAACAGTGGACGTGACCAACCAGGGGGACATCCCCGGCAAAGAGGTGGTGCAGCTGTACGTCAGCCCGCCCGAGACGTCGGAGGTCGAGAGACCAAAGAAGGAGCTGAAGGGGTTCCGCAAAGTGCTCGTGCAGCCGCACGCAACTGAAACCGTCTCCATTGAGGTTCCCCTCAGGTACGCCTCGTCGTACTTCGACGCGGAACGCCACCAGTGGTCTGTCGAAAAGGGAGAGTACATGGTACTTGTCGGAAACAGCTCGGCGTCTCCGCTGTTGAGTGCCAGCTATGAGCT
>NW_025065182.1:0-2474 GCF_019207285.1 Ogataea haglerorum
CTTTATCGGAATCGAACCGATATTATTGATATGAAGAATCAATGTCATAACCGTTAGACCAAAAGATCATTTGTTTATATATCTATCTAGACAGACAGATATTATAAAATATATTAAACAAGAATTATAGATTAATATTAAATTTTTATTAAAACTTATAGGTAATTCCATATTAATATATTAATATCTCTTTGTAGGAGGATATTAGTATTAATTATCATTATTTGATGTTTTGATAGGATAATTACTTAGAATAACAGTGGATTTATTATAAAGAGTAATAGGTTTATTTGATTTTAAATATCTATGTAAAGTAGTTCTAGGTATTTTAAGATTTAATGATGCTTGTTTTTGACTTTTATAATAATCAATTAAATTATTGCTTAAATCATAAACATAAACTTGTTGTGCAGTTGTAGATGCTTTTAAATAAAGTTCACTTTTTTCTTCAAAAGATAATTTTTGTTTTTGTTTATTTAAAAATTTATTTTTAAATATAGATTTATATTCATTAAATTCTGCTTCAGTAAATAACATTTTATCTAATAAAACGAATTTTTCTGAATTAAAAGTGAAAATAGTATTATCTTTTAAATATCTAGATATAGATATTCTATTAATTTTGAAAAAGCTAGCTGCTTCACTTTGACTAATAAATTTATATTTTAATTTTAGATTAAACTCATAATCAATATTATAAGCATAATATACTATAGGAGTATTAGAATATATTTTTTTATCATTATTAACAGTATAAGAATCCATTTGAGTTTTTGTTACTGGTGTTTGTTGTTGTACTTTATTTATATTTAAATCTTCTGTTTTTTTATCTAAAAAAGAATTAATGTTATTATAATTTAAATCTTTAGTTTCTAAAATAGTGTTAGATACTTGTGGATTATCTATAATATCATTAACATTTCTATAGTTCATAGAATTTACTCCATACGGTTTATTTAAATCATAAATAGGTTTCATACTTAAAACTTTATAAATTAAATCATAAGGTAATTGATAATTAGTATTATATCGGTTTCTATTTTGATTTTTAACAAATTCATTTAATAATTTATGACCTAATTCAGTATGATGTAAACCTTTAATTAAGACTTCAACAGCAAATTTTCACATACAATAGTCAGTAAATTTACGAGAATGTCAATGTAAAGTATCTAATTTTGGAATTATTATATAATATAAAAATTCTACGTTTTTAGATTCTATAGCTTGGACTTTTCTAGTAGTTTTATTAGTTAACTGAAGACAAATATCCATTTTTTCTAAAAGTCCAGTTCTAACTTGATCAGGAATCTTATTTAATACTGTTTCATTTACTCAATTTGATAAAATATATTTTCTAATTTCTATTAATGTTTGAATATTATTTTCATGTTGTGATACATTAAAAATAGCTAATTTAAAGTTTCTCGGGTTTTTAAAATGTAGATTATCTTCTTTAAGAGAATAGTCAATTCTAAAACTACCTTCAGCTTCAATAAATCCTAAAATATAATTATCATTAATAGCTTTATCAAATGGAATGGGTGGAAAATTTACTATATCAGTATCTTGAAAATTATTAATTTTTTTACCTCTTAATTTTAATACATTTTTATCTTTGGTTTTAAGATAATCTAAAAATGCATTTTTTCAGAGTAAGAAACTAAAAAATTTTCTTGTAGCTAATGGGAATGACTCCATTATTGGAATTATTTTATTAATTAAAATACCTGTATTTTCTAATGAAAATGATACACTAGGTGTATTTTTTCTAAAAGAAAGATTAGTTTTACTTTGAACTAAATTTTTAATAAATTCTAATGTTTGAGCATCATCTTTATGTAAATGATAATTTAATCTAATATTTGTATTTCCATTGTTTGATACAGATATATTAAATGATCCATCTCCATCTGTAAATCCAACGAATCATTGATACAATTCAATATCTTTTGGGTTTAAATGAGGGTATTTAGCAATAAACAATTCCTCTGCCTTTGTTAAAGACTTATTATTAATAGCTTGTGAAAAATAAGAAAATTTAGAGAAATTTCTTTTAAAAGTTAAAGGAAGTAATAATGAATAATTATTTATTGCTCGTCTATTCATGACAAAAAATTCTGTAATGAAACTGCTTCGATCTTCACTGGCATTTGAGAATGACCAACTCCGCAGAGTTCTGAGCACTGACCATAGAAAACTCCTTCTCTCTGAATTAACGCTGAAGTTTGGTTTAAACGACCGGGTGAAGCATCTACTTTAATACCTAATGATGGTACTGCAAAATCATGAATTACATCAGCTGATGTAACTATAAATCTTATATGTGTATCAACTGGACAGACAACAGATGCATCTACATCTAACATACGTAATTGACCATCTTCTAATAGATCCTCAGGTATAATATATGATTCAAATTCAATTGTTTCTCCTTTATCATTAATGAAATCTGAATATTCATATTTTCAATA
>NW_025065196.1:0-473 GCF_019207285.1 Ogataea haglerorum
CTGGAGGCAGGGCGAGAGCTGGAGCCATAGCTGGAAACAGGGCGAGAGCTCGATCCATAACTGGAAGCAGTGTTGGCAGAGCTCGATCCATAACTTGAGGCAGTCTTGACAGAGCTGGAGCCGTAGCTGGAGGCAGTCTTGACAGAGCTGGAGCCGTAGCTGGAGGCAGTGTTGGCAGAGCTGGAGCCGTAGCTGGAGGCAGGCCGAGAGCTCGATCCATAACTGGAAGCAGTGTTGGCAGAGCTGGAGCCATAACTAGAAGCAGTTTTGACAGAGCTCGATCCATAGCTGGAGGCAGTCTTGACAGAGCTGGAGCCATAACTAAAAACAGGCCGAGAACTTGAGCCATAACTAGAGACAGGCCGAGAGCTGGAACCATAACTACTTGAGGCAGTCTTGACAGAGCTCGATCCATAACTGGAAGCAGTGTTGACAGAGCTGGAACCATAACTTGAGGCAGTCTTGACAGAGCT
>NW_025065197.1:0-472 GCF_019207285.1 Ogataea haglerorum
ACGTTCATAAGCCCAGAAACAAACTACGCTGGAAACACTTGGATGTTACTTGATTTCAAGATTTGATGCCACCATTTGATTGCCCCATATAGCAAGGTCTTACGACAGTGATGTCCTTCAATCTATATTTTTTATGCTTCTGCAAACTCGTATATTGAATACCAAGTAATCTATTAGCCAAAAAGTGCCCAGAGTTGATACCACCTCAGCTTCGCGCACGTTAAAGTCTTAAATATGACATCTGTAAATAGGTCTTATTGCGGACTTGGATTTATATCATTACATTAATGATGCTGAAAAAGAAAGGACACTCGAACGTTGTAGACTTGTTGGAATCATAAGTGGATGTGTCGCTACGGATCCGTTTTTTTTTGTTTTTTTTTGTGAGGGTGCTTGCAACTTCAATATCCTAAAATAATCATCAATAGGCTTGAAACAGAGTTACACAAATCCTAATATACTCAGAATCTTT
>NW_025065183.1:0-2351 GCF_019207285.1 Ogataea haglerorum
CTCTACTATACACTTCCCCATCCCCTTCACTACCTGATATCACCTACTACTCTGCTTCGCTACTCTGCTTGGCTACTCTGCTCACCTGCCCTTACTACCCTCACCACTTCCACTTGCCTGCCCTCCCCTACAGACACACATCCTACTACTCTCTGCGACCTGCTAAACTTCGTACTATATTTCGCCTACACTTGGCCTACTTCGCCTACTTCGCCTACTTGGCCTGCTTGGCTAGTATGCTGCTATCCCCTGCCTCCCCGGGCTTTCCGAAGGAATTTTTAGCTTCGCTTTTTCGCTTTCCATTTCGCGACAGCTATCGCCGCGTCGGGGTTCGACCAAATCGATCCCCTTATCGTAGCCACCCCGGGAGCCCTTTCCCGCCAGCCCCTATATATTTGCCGCCCGCGAGCAGCCGCAAACTATGTCCACCAAGAGCTCCCTCCGCAAGGACGTCGTCATCGACGAGAACCACGCCGACGTCGCGCTGCAGTACGCCCGCCGCCTGCCTGCCGTCGACGACGCCACCGACGCCGAGTACGCCGCGCTGCGCCGCAAGACCGACCTCATGATCCTCCCGCTCATCTCCCTCATCTACGGCGTCCAGTACATGGACAAGAGCACCACGTCCTTCGCCGCCATCATGGGCCTGCGCGCCGACCTGCACATGGCCGGCCAGCAGTACTCGTGGACCACGACCGCGTTCTACCTCGCGTTTCTCGCGGCCGTGTTCCCGCTGTCGCGCTGTCTGCAGCGGTTCCCGCTGGTCAAGACGACCGCCGCGTGCGTCATTCTGTGGGGCGTGGTGCTGGCGTGCCACGCCGCGTGCTCGAACTACGCGGGCTTCCTCGTGTGCCGCGTGCTGCTCGGCGCCCTCGAGTCCGCCGTGACCCCCGGCTTCGTGCTGCTGTCCGCCAAGTGGTACCGCCAGGAGGAGTCCTTTCTGCGCACGGTGGTGTACTACTCGAACAACGGGTTCGGCACGATCCTGGGCTGCGCCATCGCGTACGGCTGCTACGTGCACGCCGCCGCGTACTCGATCGCGGCCTGGAAGGTGCTGTTCGTCGTGACCGGCGCCGTCACCGTCGTGCTGGGCGCGCTGCTGCTCGTGCACGTCCCGGACAACCCGCCGGACGCGTGGTTCCTGAGCGCGCGCGAGCGCGTGCTCGTGTTCCAGCGCGTCAAGGACAGCAGGCAGGGCTACGGCAGCCCCGAGTGGAAGTGGTACCAGTTCCGCGAGTCGCTCGCGGACCCGCGCACGTGGCTCGGGTTCCTGTACGCGTTCTCGTCCAACATCCCCAACGGCGGGCTCGGCTCGTTCATGTCGATCCTGCTGTCGGACTCGCTGCAGTACGGCGACAAGAAGAGCCTGCTGATGCGCATGCCCGGCGGCGCCGTCGAGACCGTCGGCCTCGTCGCGTTCGCGCTGCTTGTCGGGCGGTTCCCGTACCGCATCGCCATCTCGGCGCTCGTCACCGTCGTCGTCATCGCCGGCTCGTGCATGCTCGCGTTCGCCACCAACACCCGCGCGCAGCTCGCCGGGCTGTACCTGTACTCGCTGTCGCCGATCGGCATGATCTGCTTCCTGTCGCTGTTCGGGTCCAACACGCTGGGCTACTCCAAGAAGGTCACCTCGCAGGCCATCCTGCTGATCGGCTACTGCGTGGGCAACCTCGTCGGCCCGCAGACGTTCCTCAGCACAGAGGCCCCGGGGTACCACTCGGCGAAGATCGCCATCGTCGTGTGCTACGTGTTCTCGCTGTTCTGCCTGTTTGCGCTGCTCGCGGTCAACTACCTCGACAACAAGCGCAGAGACAGGCTCGAGAGCAGCAGCCCGCCGCCGGCCGTCGAGAACATCGAGTTCTCCGACCTCACCGACTACGAGATGCCCGGCTTCAGGTACCTGTACTAGGGCGCCGTCTGACGGTTGCTCCAGGGTCCTGCACAGCCCGCTTCGAGAAACTTCTGACTAACCTTAAATAAAATCTTACTAATGCTTAGTAAGCGGCGCCACCCGTCAAGCTTGCTCCTCGCGAAAGGCTGTAGCTTTGACACCAGCGCACAGCGGCCACACACGCTGCTGTGCGGCCAGCGCAGGCTGCTCCGAGGCGCCGTCCCGCTGGCGAGGCGGCGGCCCTCGCTGACACCCGCTGTCGAGGGCCGCAGCTGCGCATGCCAGATTAATAATCACACCTGCCAAGGGCCTCGGCCAGCGATATATAAGCCCTCGCGCCGCCTCTCTGTGTGCCAACAGTCAGCATGTCGTTACCAAAGCAGCAGAAAGCGGTCGTCGTCGAGAAGTACGGATCGGGCCTCACCCTCAAGGAGGTCCCTGTGCCACAGGCCGGTCCCGG
>NW_025065208.1:0-261 GCF_019207285.1 Ogataea haglerorum
TTTGGCTATTTGAGTAGCAGAATTGGCGATTCAATTATGGCCTCGTGCTGGAGACTTTTGAAGATAGTATTTCAATGGGTTCTCACAACACAACACGAAACATGTTTCCATAAATTATCCGGCGCCGCATACCTGTAAGCTTGGGATTGGGCGCATGACTGCATGCATTATCAGAACACCCTCCAAAGTCGTGCATATATCATAATTCCTGATTTACCTTTAGCGAGAAAAGGGATAAGCGCAACTTATGCAATGGCTTTT
>NW_025065184.1:0-2065 GCF_019207285.1 Ogataea haglerorum
GAACCAGCCTTGTTTGGACAGTCAAGGGAGAGAAGAGAACTTTGCTTCTGAAAATTGCATGTCTGCCAGGGACATCAGAAAAGAGGGTGGGAAGGTCTTGGAGGATTCTCTGAGATCTGAGAGAAATGCTTTGCTTGCTATCGGGGCTACGGCTGCGGTTGACCGGCTTGAAAGACACTATAAAAGGTTGTTGGAGGGCTGGGAGGCGGCTATCATGGAGATAAGTTCCGACGACAAATACGAGAGCCTACTACATGGGTTTGCTATCGAGAAAGGTCAAATGGAAACAGAAATGAGGTGTATGGAAAGACAATGGCCGCGGGAACTGAAGGAATACAAAGAGTGCTTTGCTTCGGGATGCATTGATAAGAAAAAGAGGAGACATATACCAGAGTCGAGTAGAGAGCTTTTGGAAAAGGCATTCAAAGTGAAAAGATTTCCCAACTCGAAAGAAAGGGAGAGGATAGCAAGAGAATGCGGGATTAGCCCACTCCAGGTCCGGGTGTGGTTTACGAACAAGCGAGCTAGGAGCAAGCCGAGAACATAGAATTGAAGCATTTTAGGACCCTTCATCTCTGTAGCTGAATTTTCTAATTTCACCCAACCGTTTCCTAGCGTGAGAAAGTGCGCTCTCGAGTTTGAGTATCTCAACCTGCTGTTCAAGCTCAGCTGTTCTGTTCTCGTGAGCGGTGAGTTGCGAGTAGTCAACCGTTTTGGGACTCTCATCGGTAAGCAAAAGACTCCTTACCTTGGTGACTAGCATTTTGCATGAAGATGTGACCTTTTTGGATGCTTCCTCCAAATTTAAATGGCTTTGTGACATCAGATCCGACTTAACACGGGAAGATGAGACTAGCTGCGCTGTGGCAGATGCAACCTCATTAGATGCGACAATTAGCTCCTCGCTTGTGTTTGTTCCTGCTAAGACACCGTCCGCCATTTTAATGAGTATACCCGTTGCATAAGCGACTTGTTTGGAGGCAGATATAAGGCCTTCGGTCCAGCGATTATTCTTTTTGTAGAATAAAGCTCTCGACATGGAACCCTTTTCACGAGATACGATTTCCTCCTGAGCATCTATGCAAGCTTTCAACAACAGCCTGACAGCATTAATGATAGCACTAGCGCAAGAAATGATCGCTTCATTCACCTCAAGTGAACCATCCTCTTGGACTTCTAGCTTGTGGCGGGTTGACATTGAGTCAAGCAAGCCAGCTGCCTTTTCAACTGCTGCTTGCGTGTTTGCAAGTTCCTTATCCAAGATGGAGCCAAGTTCGTCGGAAGAGACTGATGTTTTCATACCAGGGTCTCTGAACACTTCGACGACCTGCATCAAGCTTTGAAGGACCTCTTGTACATTTATGTTGCCCGTGATGACTCTGTCAGTCCTTTCATGAAGTTCCAGCTTCATCAAATGATTGCTAAGCATTGACTCGAAGAATAGCTCAACCATGTGAGCTAGATCTTTTGACCCTTCAACAAGAATCTCCTGGATATCATCCTTACGATCACGAAGAATTGCCTTTACATTGGAGAACAGATTTCCTATTGAGTCAGAAAGCTCTATGAGAGTTTTGATAAGGCCACTTTCATTTTCTCCTCTCATATCGTCTGCAATGTAATCTGTCATGGTGGTGGAAAACTGAGTACTTAAGTGAGAGACTTTCTCCAACATGGTACCCAAGTATTCTGCAGTTGGAATGTCAGTATTAGAGTATACTGGAGACTCAAGGTTGAAAACAAACTCACGTAGACGATCAATGCTTACCTTTAGTAGCGTGTCTATCAGCCGATGAACTCTTACTTCAGCTTCCTTTTCTATGGCCTGTTGTTGTTCTGCAAACTCTTGCATAGTATCATCCATTGCTTGTTGCAACATCTGTACTTCTTGTTGTGCTGTCTTGTCTAGTTCACCTTCTTTGAGCTCCGAAGCGTGTGCTTTGATCTCCTCTATCTCTTTGCTATGTTGCGAAAACACTGACGCTAGGTTCCGGGAATGTGTTTCTTCGACTGACTTTAGTTTCGACTCCATCTCCCTCAGCTGTGTCTTGAGCAGTTGAACTTG
>NW_025065185.1:0-1442 GCF_019207285.1 Ogataea haglerorum
ACTACTGGGGCAGTAGGGATTAAGCAGTGTATGATTTGACTACTGGGGCAGTAGGGATTAAGCAGTGTATGATTTGACTACTGGGTCAGTAGGGATTAAACAATATATGATTTGATTATTACCTCGAGCATTAGGATGGTAAATTGTAGTGGCGCTATAAAATATTACTGGGGCAGTCTTCGCAACGAGAAGGTGAGCACGAGTAGACTGAACTTGAGTGGATTGTTGTAAGGATGTGCAAGTGATGTCATTGGAGGGGATTCACAGATAGGGGCGGAAGATGTGTGCAAGTGATGTCATTGGGGGGGATTCACAGATAGGGGCGGAAGATGTGTGCAAGTGATGTCATTGGAGGGGATTCATTATTTTCGTAAGCAGATAGGAGTGGATTGTTGTATTTCACGAAGCAATGTCACAAGTAGATTAGAGGGGTGTGTGGAGGTGTGGAGGCTCGATTGCAGATGGGGCTTTGTCGGTAGGCAGTGAAGACGGATAGACCTGAAGGTAAAACTAAAAAGATGGAAAGGTAAAAGTAGAGGTAGGAGGAGGCGAGAGGGGATGGGGCAGTGTGGAGACAGCAGGGCAAAGCAGAGGAGAGCAGGGCAGTGTAGAGGCAGCAGGGCAGGGGAGGGCAGAGACAGAGTGTGGAATAAAGGTACAACAAGCAGGAGGACGCGATGCGACAGAGGGGAAGTGGTAGTAGGAAAAGGAGGAGAGAAGAGAGGGCGGGGCGGGCGGGGTGGGATATTGCTGAGTCGAGTACAGAGCGTCGAAACAGGGTTTGGTGGTGAAGACAGCGAGGGTATTGCGTGAGGAGGTTTATGAGGCAAGATACGAAGTCATTTTCTAGAGCTTAGGATGCCAAAGCCGGAATTGAGTCTTTTTGGGGGCTTGTTGAGAAGCATGATGCAGGCGGCTTTTGGGGTTGTGCACACATGGTGAGCTCGTTTGCGGTGTGGCGGGGTGTGAGACTCAGAGGCAGGAATTTGTGGAGCGGTATATCGAGAGTCTGACGCACGAGACAGCATTCAAGCTTTTGGGAGAGTTAGGGAGGTGTGCGACATTTCTAGATGCCGGTGGGGTGACAGATGGGTACATAGATGATCTAGTGCGACTGGTGTCAGAGAAGGAGATAATTTAGGCCAAGTGTAGGCGAAATATAGTAGCAAGTTAAGCAGGTAGCAGAGTGTAGTAGGATGTGTGTCTGTAGGGGAGGGCAGGCAAGTGGAAGTGGTGAGGGTAGTAAGGGTAGTAAGGGCAGTACAGAAGTGTATGAGGAAGCATAGGAGGTGGGCAGGGGAGCAGGGGAAGTGTATGGTAGACTGCAGTTAGGGAGTGGAGGTGATAGGTGGTTTTGCGGAGAGCAGCAACCGGGGTCTGAGTGGAAGTTAAAAAGGAGGAAAAAATAAAGGTGGTGGGAGGAGAGAGGGAGGGGAAGAGAG